>NC_092010.1:19009368-19056667 GCF_044704955.1 Pristiophorus japonicus
AGTTGGTATTAATACCAAAGCAATCTGCTATTGCTCATCAATGAAAAACAATGTGCTCAAAAAATACTGTGAAAACTGTAGAAATTATTTTTTAAGCTTGTTTTGCAAAAAGGGTTGAAGCAGTTGCTTTTGTTTATAGCAGTTTCTACATTCATTCTTTTTCAAAATGCATTGCTTATGGATTGTGCTTTTGTAAATAAATTCATGGCAAAACGCCTGTGCCTCATATGTGAAAATATAATTGAGGCCAGCTAGGCCTCACCTTGGAGTTCTGTATCCTGGAATCAGTGTTGGGAGGCTTCACATCTCAGATGGGCCCAATGTGGATGGCTATGGTTGGTGTTAAGGCAGAGCTGGAATATTGTCCTGCGGGATAATGTTACCACCACTACATGTTTACCGCTGATTGTGGCATGTTGCCACTGGAGGTGCCCGTTCTGAGTGTCGCTGCCACTTGGCACTACCCGCATAATATTACATGTAAGCTTAATGGAGTAGAGCCGTTTGGCACAACATCAATTATTAAGATGGAAGTGGCAAGAGTGGATCGCATTGAAATAGCCAGGCTGCTATTGTCCATTTCTGTTGCTTTACCGAGGTTTAGTGGGAACTGCATGTGGGAGGCCTCCGTCTCGAAACCTCCTGTGGTGTATGTAACACACAAATCACTGACTCCACACGGTCTGGTGTTAATCTAACTGCTGTGACCTTCGGCCTTTATTGAACAGCCTCAGAGTGACTCTCAGGTGTGGTGGTCAGCCTTTTATATTGCCTGTTGCAGGTACTTTCAGGTTTCCCACCACAGTGCCCTCTGTGGTGCACCATTGTTCTTGTATTACATTTAAGGTACCAGGACGATACATCAATACATAACATCTCACCTCACCCCCCACCCCGCCCAGTCCCAAAGCCGTTGCCGGGGATCTCGACCTTGTTTGTCCAACGGAAGGCAAGTAGGTATAGATAGTGCGTTAGTATAGTACATGCTTTCTGGTACATTAAATAGTTATTGACTGGTGACTGATCCCCAATTTCCTTATTAGCTCTTATCATTAATTGTACTTCATATCCATTATTTTACACAAACACAGTGACCATTCAGCACTAAAATATTAATTCTTATTATAAATCCGCCATCTCACATTAACATAGCTTATTTTAGACTCGCTCTGCCTTACAGACATCCTTTGTGGGGACCACCACATGATAAGGCCCTTTTAAGACTCCCAGGTGCATTTCCTTTTTAAGGCGCCATCTTTGATGCAGGAGGATTCCACGAGGCTTCTCCTTGGGCGCCGCCATCTTTGATGCTCTGCTGCTCTAGATACGAGGCTGCCGCCATCTTGCTCTCCGCCGCTCCGGATGCCCTCCGCTGCCACCTGACTTGCCGCCTCCCCTGCGGCCGCCGTGGCCCCCGACCTCCAGCTGCTGCCGCCGCCCAACTCTCCCTCTGCGTGGGCCCCTCCGATCCGCCGGCCATCCTGGATCCCTCGCACCCCGCCGGCTCACTTCTCTTCCCCCCCCCCCCCCACTAGGCCCCTCTCTGCAGAGCTGCTTGTCTGTGGGGGATTGAGGCCGCAGGGTCTCTGTGTGAGGTCCGGGCCTGGGACTTGTCTGTGGGGGATTGAGGCTGCAGGGTCTCTGTATGAGGTCCGGGCCTGGGACTTGTCTGTGGGGGATTGAGGCCGCAGGGTCTCTGTGTGAGGTCCGGGCTGGGACTTGTCTGTGGGGGATTGAGGCCGCAGGGTCTCTGTGTGAGGTCCGGGCCTGGGACTTGTCTGTGGGGGATTGAGGCCGCAGGGTCTCTGTGTGAGGTCCGGGCTGGGACTTGTCTGTGGGGGATTGAGGCTGCAGGGTCTCTGTGTGAGGTCCGGGCCTGGGACTTGCCTGTGGGGGATTGAGGCTGCAGGGTCTCTGTGTGAGGTCCGGGCCTGGGGCTTGCCTGTGGGTGGATTGAGGCTGCAGGGTCTCTGTGTGAGGTCCGGGCCTGGGACTTGTCTGTGGGGGATTGAGGCCGCAGGGTCTCTGTGTGAGGTCCGGGCCTGGGACTTGTCTGTGGGGGATTGAGGCCGCAGGGTCTCTGTGTGAGGTCCGGGCCTGGGACTTGTCTGTGGGGGATTGAGGCTGCAGGGGCTCTGTGTGAGGTCCGGGCCTGGGACTTGTCTGTGGGGGATTGAGGCCGCAGGGTCTCTGTGTGAGGTCCGGGCCTGGGACTTGCCTGTGGGGGATTGAGGCTGCAGGGTCTCTGTGTGAGGTCCGGGCCTGGGACTTGTCTGTGGGGGATTGAGGCTGCAGGGTCTCTGTGTGAGGTCCGGGCCTGGGACTTGTCTGTGGGGGATTGAGGCCGCAGGGTCTCTGTGTGAGGTCCGGGCCTGGGACTTGTCTGTGGGGGATTGAGGCTGCAGGGTCTCTGTGTGAGGTCCGGGCCTGGGACTTGCCTGTGGGGGATTGAGGCTGCAGGGTCTCTGTGTGAGGTCCGGGCCTGGGACTTGTCTGTGGGGGATTGAGGCTGCAGGGTCTCTGTGTGAGGTCCGGGCCTGGGACTTGTCTGTGGGGGATTGAGGCTGCAGGGTCTCTGTATGAGGTCCGGGCCTGGGACTTGTCTGTGGGGGATTGAGGCTGCAGGGTCTCTGTGTGAGGTCCGGGCCTGGGACTTGTCTGTGGGGGATTGAGGCTGCAGGGTCTCTGTGTGAGGTCCGGGCCTGGGACTTGTCTGTGGGGTATTGAGGCTGCAGGGGCTCTGTGTGAGGTCCGGGCCTGGGACTTGTCTGTGGGGGATTGAGGCTGCAGGGTCTCTGTGTGAGGTCCGGGCCTGGGACTTGCCTGTGGGGGATTGAGGCTGCAGGGTCTCTGTGTGAGGTCCGGGCCTGGGACTTGCCTGTGGGGGATTGAGGCTGCAGGGTCTCTGTGTGAGGTCCGGGCCTGGGACTTGTCTGTGGGGGATTGAGGCTGCAGGGTCTCTGTGTGAGGTCCGGGCCTGGGACTTGTCTTTGGGGGATTGAGGCTGCAGGGTCTCTGTGTGAGGTCCGGGCCTGGGACTTGTCTGTGGGGGATTGAGGCTGCAGGGTCTCTGTGTGAGGTCCGGGCCTGGGACTTGTCTGTGGGGGATTGAGGCCGCAGGGTCTCTGTGTGAGGTCCGGGCCTGGGACTTGTCTGTGGGGGATTGAGGCTGCAGGGTCTCTGTGTGAGGTCCGGGCCTGGGACTTGCCTGTGGGGGATTGAGGCTGCAGGGTCTCTGTGTGAGGTCCGGGCCTGGGACTTGTCTGTGGGGGATTGAGGCTGCAGGGTCTCTGTGTGAGGTCCAGGCCTGGGACTTGTCTGTGGGGGATTGAGGCTGCAGGGTCTCTGTGTGAGGCCCGGGCTGGGACTTGCCTGTGGGGGATTGAGGCCGCAGGGTCTCTGTGTGAGGTCCAGGCCTGGGACTTGTCTGTGGGGGATTGAGGCTGCAGGGTCTCTGTGTGAGGTCCGGGGCTGGGACTTGTCTGTGGGGGATTGAGGCTGCAGGGTCTCTGTGTGAGGCCCGGGCTGGGACTTGCCTGTGGGGGATTGAGGCCGCAGGGTCTCTGTGTGAGGTCCAGGCCTGGGACTTGTCTGTGGGGGATTGAGGCTGCAGGGTCTCTGTGTGAGGTCCAGGCCTGGGACTTGTCTGTGGGGGATTGAGGCTGCAGGGTCTCTGTGTGAGGTCCAGGCCTGGGACTTGCCTGTGGGTGGATTGAGGCTGCAGCTCCAGCTCGGTCGGCGCTGCTCTCTGGGGACCCGGGGCATGGCACCACCCCGGGGAACAGCAGCCTGTGGGGCGATGAAGTCTTCCCAGCTCCCACGGACCATCCCCATCCACTCTGGCCGAGGAGTGTTGGCCCATCACCTGCAACGACCCACAGAGGTAAAGCGTGCGTCTCGTCCCCGTGAGATACCTACACATCCGCCCTGCCGAGAACAGGTATCAGTTCCCTGGTGTAAGTACGCAGCTTCGCCGTGACGGGGACCAGCTTGGGTCGTGCAGCTGGGTTGACCCACAGTTTATCAAAGGTTCTCTGACTCATCAACGACGGACCCGAGCCCGTGTCCACTTCCATACTCACTGGAACTCGGTTAATCTTGACCTCCATAATCACTGGAGCCGAATCGTCGGTACACGTGTACAGTCCAAGCACCTCATCTTCTTCTACCTGCTCCTCGCTGAACAGTGGATCATCCACCATCTCCTCAGCCACACGGTGAGTCAGGTTTCTTTTACACATACGCTGAAGGTGGCCTTTCGAGTGGCAGGTATTGCACGTATACTCCGCAAACCTGCACCGGTGAGCCCCATGGCTTCCTCCACAGCGCCAGCATGGTGCTACACATATAGCCCCCCTCGGCAGACTCTGAGTTCCAGGACCTCGAGATCCGTGCTCTCTGCCCCGGGCAGAGCCACGTTCTGCAGTTTTGTCCATGGTGGGCACTATCCTGTGGACAGTGCCTGCCAGGTTCGAGATTGTGTGGATCATCTGCCTGGTGCTGCAAGTCGAGGTCATATGTGCCTGGCTGATGGCGATGGCTTGCTTCAGGGTGACTGTGGGTTCCGTGGCTAGCAGCTTGTGAAGGAGACCCTCATGGCCAATCCCCACAACAAAAACGTCCCACAACGCCTCGTCAAGGTGTGTGCCAAAATCACACGGCGCCGCGAGTCTCCTGAGGTCCGCAGCATATTTGGTGACATCCTGGCCCTCGGGTCTGCAGTGGTGGTAGAATTTGTATCTGGCCATGAGGATGCTCTCCTTCGGTTTCAACTGGTCATGAATAAGTGCGATCAGCTCTTCATATAACTTGTCCCTGGCCAGAAAATCCCTGGTGACATCTTGGCTCTCGGGTGCCAGAAAATCCCTGACGAGACAGAAAAACCTCATCGCCACAACTGGAAAGCAATATCGCCTTCCGCTTCTCTCTCATTGCGTCCATGTTCCCCGTCAGGTCGTTTGCTGTGAAGTAGTACTCGAGCCTTTCCGTAAAGGCCTCCCAATCATTGCCCACGGTAAAATCCTTTAGCGAGCCCAGAGTAGCCATGGTTGTGTGAAGTTCGTCCGTGTCCTTGTCGCCAATGTGATGTATGTAGCACACAAATCACTGACTCCACACGGTCTGGTGTTAATCCTTTATTGAACAGCCTCAAAGTGACTCTCAGATGTGGTGGTCAGTCTTTTTATACTGCCTCATGCAGGTACTTCCAGGTTTCCCACCTCAGCGCTCTCTGTGGTGTACCATTGTTCTTATATTACATTTAAGGTACCAGGACGATACACACATCAATACATAACACCTCCCACTTCAGCGTTGTGGTTTCCCACATTCCTCTTGCTTTCTTTTGCGAAAGAGTGAGAGGAAACAAGAAAAGCCAATGGACTCGGGTTGCTAACTCTGATTGAATGTATTCCGGGAGGTTGCATCACATGGCCTCCTGCATCCAACTGCCCCGCCCCCTCACTTCTGCTATTGGTCGCCCAATGCGCCCATGCTCAAGGCACACCGCCTCCCCACACCAATTAGAAAGCGAGCAGACTCTTCATTACCCAATTGGATGATTCTCGACTGTCAGTCAAACAGATTTTTTTTCCCCATCAACAATACCATTATAACCAATGAACAGAAGTGTTGAAAGAAAATGGAAACAATACCACCCCCTTTTTTTTTTTAATGCCCCTCTGATGTTTCTCCAGGGTCGCCCACAGCAGTGTCCTGGAGATAAATCTTCAATTCCCGGAGACTCCGGGGCAATCCTAATCCTGGAGAGTTGGCAACCCTACAATGGACGCGAGACCCCCAGAATTCATTGCAGTCATTGAAGTCCTCCATTAGATTTAATAAAGAGCGTTCACTGATGCAGTGAATGCTGGGAGAGCGCTGCTTCCATCCGTATAATGAGGTGCTTTGCCTCTGTGTCAAAGTGCTCACATCTGAAAGTGTGGGCTCACGGGCATTGCGCCTCAATGTGCCACACCTCATAGATCCATGATTCTAAAGCACCACATGTCTGTAGGCCAAAAAATGATGATTGGCTCAAAAAACCACTTATCTCCTCCGTTAGCAATCAAATATCCAAGGGTTGTGGGTGGCAATGGGGGTGGGTGGGCAGCTGTGAGGAACCCGCTGTCGGAGGCCCAGCAGCGGGGCACCCCCAAGCTCTCAAAGGCTGGCTTGGGGCGACCCCCTCCCTGACTCCACAAATGCCAGCGGGTGCGATGCCAACCTCACCGCCTGCCCCCTGCGGATTTTCCGGTCCCCAAACCTCCCGAGCGCCAATCAGCAAACGGAGCTGGGCCACACTTTAGCAAAGGCTGTGTGGCTCGCGACCACAGGGGGAGGGCCAAGGGCCTCAACAACAGTTAAACGTGCCCAATGTTGGGTCAAAGAGAACTCCGTGGGAATTATCTTCACTCTCCACTCAGAGTGCTGGCGGGCAAAAAACAAGAGGGGTGCGGAGGTATGACTTCGATATATTTTACTCACTCTTGGCCATGGAAGCTCAGCAGCACTATAGATAGAGCAGCTCCATGCAGCAAGCTGTGGCAACTTCCAGAACTACACTAGGCCCAGGCTGCAGGCCTCAACTGCAAATGAGTCACTACAGGTGCTCATGTTAACTGAGGTCATCCTCACTGCAAAGGATATGCCATGTCAGCGGAGCATACACCATTCCAAACATCCAACGCTCCAAGAGACGCCAATAAAAGATATAAATACTCTCTCTCGGACGTGATGGTTGTCCCTTCTGCACTGGCATGACTCGTAGGAACATCACAATGTGGCGGATTGAAAAACACTCCACAATCCATCTGCTCAGCTCCAATAAAAATTGAGGAAGGGAGAACGCTGCAAAAAGTTAGAGACTGAAATAGATCAGCAACCATTTTCAGGCAGAGGAGGGGTGAGTGAACTGGAGGCTGGATTTCCAGCCGCTCAAACTTGGGATTACATCACTCGATGTTCAGAATTCAATGGGGCTACGACACCACTATTTCAAACCTGCAACCTGGGGGTGAATCCCAACAAACATGGCCGTGGATTTTATCACTGACAGAGAGTAAAGCTCCCTCTACACTGTCCCATCACACACTCCCAGGGCAGGTACAGCACGGGTTACATACAGAGTAAAGCTCCCTCTACACTGTTCCATCAAACACTTCCAGGGCAAGTACAGCATGGGTTAGATACAGAGTAAAGCTCACTCTACACTGTCCCATCAAACACTTCCAGGGCAGGTACAGCACGGGTTAGATACAGAGTAAAGCTCCCTCTACACAGTCCCATCAAACATTCCCAGGGCAGGTACAGCACGGGGTTAGATACAGAGTAAAGCTCCCTCTACACTTTCCCATCAAACACTCCCTGGGCAGGTACAGCACGGGGTTAGATACAGAGTAAAGCTCCCTCTACACTGTCCCATCAAACACTCCCAGGGCAGGTACAGCATGGGTTAAATACAGAGTAAAGCTCCCTCTACGCTGTCCCATCAAACACTCTCAGGGCAGGTACAGCACGGGTTAAATACAGAGTAAAGCTCCCTCTACGCTGTCCCATCAAACACTCTCAGGGCATATACAGCATGGGTTAGAAACAGAGCAAAGCTCGCTCGACACTGTCCCATCAAACACTCCCAGGGCAGGTAGAGCACGGGTTAGATACAGAGTAAAGCTCCCTCTGCACTGTCCCATCAAACACTCACAGGGCAGGTACAGCACAGGTTAGAAACAGAGTAAAGCTCCTCTACACTGTCCCATCAAACACTCCCAGGGCAGGTACAGCACAGGTTAGATACAGAGAAAAGCTCCCTCTGCACTGTCCCATCAAACACTTCCAGGGCAGGTACAGCATGGGTTAGATACAGAATAAAGCTCCCTCTACACTGTCCCATCAAACACTCCCAGGGCAGGTACAGGCGGTTAGATACAGAGTAAAGCTCCCTCTACACTGTCCCATCAAACACTCCCAGGGCAGGTACAGCACGGGTTAAATACAGAGTAAAGCTCCCTCTACGCTGTCCCATCAAACACTCTCAGGGCAGGTACAGCATGGGTTAGATACAGAGTAAAGCTCCCTCTACACTGTCCCATCAAACACTCCCAGGGCAGGTAGAGCACGGGTTAGATACAGAGTAAAGCTCCCTCTGCACTGTCCCATCAAACACTCCCAGGGCAGGTACAGCACAGGTTAGAAACAGAGTAAAGCTCGCTCGACACTGTCCCATCAAACACTCCCAGGGCAGGTAGAGCACAGGTTAGATACAGAGTAAAGCTCCCTCTGCACTGTCCCATCAAACACTCCCAGGGCAGGTACAGGCGGTTAGATACAGAGTAAAGCTCCCTCTACACTGTCCCATCAAACACTCCCAGGGCAGGTATAGCACGGGTTAAATACAGAGTAAAGCTCCCTCTACGCTGTCCCATTAAACACTCTCAGGGCAGGTACAGCATAGGTTATAAACATAGTAAAGCTCGCTTTACACTGTCCCATCAAACACTCCCAGGGCAGGTAGAGCACAGGTTAGATACAGAGTAAAGCTCCCTCTGCACTGTCCCATCAAACACTCCCAGGGCAGGTACAGCACAGGTTAGAAACAGAGTAAAGCTCGCTCTACACTGTCCCATCAAACACTCCCAGGACAGGTACAGCACAGGTTAGATACAGAGTAAAGCTCCCACTATACTGTCCCATCAAACACTCCCAGGGCAGGTACAGCACAGGTTAGATACAGAGTAAAGCTCCCTCTGCACTGTTCCATCAAACATTCCCAGGGCAGGTACAGCACGGGTTAGATACAGAGTAAAGCTCCCTCTGCACTGTCCCATCAAACACTCCCAGGGCAGGTACAGGCGGTTAGATACAGAGTAAAGCTCCCTCTACACTGTCCCATCAAACACTCCCAGGGCAGGTACAGCACGGGTTAAATACAGAGTAAAGCTCCCTCTACGCTGTCCCATCAAACACTCTCAGGGCAGGTACAGCATGGGTTAGAAACAGAGCAAAGCTCGCTCGACACTGTCCCATCAAACACTCCCAGGGCAGGTAGAGCACAGGTTAGATACAGAGTAAAGCTCCCTCTGCACTGTCCCATCAAACACTCACAGGGCAGGTACAGCACAGGTTAGAAACAGAGTAAAGCTCCTCTACACTGTCCCATCAAACACTCCCAGGGCAGGTACAGCACAGGTTAGATACAGAGAAAAGCTCCCACTATACTGTCCCATCAAACACTCCCAGGGCAGGTACAGCACAGGTTAGATACAGAGTAAAGCTCCCTCTACACTGTCCCATCAAACACTCCCAGGGCAGGTACAGCATGGGTTACATACAGAGTAAAGCTCCCTCTGCACTGTCCCATCAAACACTTCCAGGGCAGGTACAGCATGGGTTAGATACAGAATAAAGCTCCCTCTACACTGTCCCATCAAACACTCCCAGGGCAGGTACAGGCGGTTAGATACAGAGTAAAGCTCCCTCTACACTGTCCCATCAAACACTCCCAGGGCAGGTACAGCACGGGTTAAATACAGAGTAAAGCTCCCTCTACGCTGTCCCATCAAACACTCTCAGGGCAGGTACAGCATGGGTTAGATACAGAGTAAAGCTCCCTCTACACTGTCCCATCAAACACTCCCAGGGCAGGTAGAGCACGGGTTAGATACAGAGTAAAGCTCCCTCTGCACTGTCCCATCAAACACTCCCAGGGCAGGTACAGGCGGTTAGATACAGAGTAAAGCTCCCTCTACACTGTCCCATCAAACACTCCCAGGGCAGGTATAGCACGGGTTAAATACAGAGTAAAGCTCCCTCTACGCTGTCCCATTAAACACTCTCAGGGCAGGTACAGCATAGGTTATAAACATAGTAAAGCTCGCTTTACACTGTCCCATCAAACACTCCCAGGGCAGGTAGAGCACAGGTTAGATACAGAGTAAAGCTCCCTCTACACTGTCCCATCAAACACTCCCAGGGCAGGTACAGCATAGGTTACATACAGAGTAAAGCTCCCTCTGCACTGTCCCATCAAACACTTCCAGGGCAGGTACAGCACGGGTTAGATACAGAATAAAGCTCCCTCTACACTGTCCCATCAAACACTCCCAGGGCAGGTACAGCACGGGTTAGATACAGAGTAAAGCTCCCTCTGCACTGTTCCATCAAACATTCCCAGGGCAGGTACAGCACGGGTTAGATACAGAGTAAAGCTCCCTCTACACTGTCCCATCAAACATTCCCAGGGCAGGTACAGCACGGGTTAGATACAGAGTAAAGCTCCCTCTACACTGTCCCATCAAACATTCCCAGGGCAGGTACAGCATGGGGTTAGATACAGAGTAAAGCTCTCTCTACACTGTCCCATCAAACACTCCCAGGGCAGGTACAGGGGGTTAGATACAGAGTAAAGCTCCCTCTACACTGTCCCATCAAACATTCCCAGGGCAGGTACAGCACGGGTTAGATACAGAGTAAAGCTCCCTCTACACTGTCCCATCAAACATTCCCAGGGCAGGTACAGCATGGGGTTAGATACAGAGTAAAGCTCTCTCTACACTGTCCCATCAAACACTCCCAGGGCAGGTACAGGGGGTTAGATACAGAGTAAAGCTTCCTCTACACAGTCCCATCAAGCATTCCCAGGGCAGGTACAGCATGGGGTTAGATACAGAGTAATGCTCCCTCTACACTGTCCCATCAAGCATTCCCAGGGCAGGTACAGCACGGGTTAGATACAGAGTAAAGCTCCCTCTACACTGTCCCATCAAAAACTCCCTGTGCAGGTACAGCACGGGGTAGATACAGAGTAAAGCTCCCTCTACACTGTCCCATCAAAAACTCCCTGTGCAGGTACAGCACGGGGTTAGATACTGAGTAAATATAGAAACATAGGAAATAGTTGCAGGAGTCGGCCATTTGGCCCTTCGAGCCTGCACCACCATTCAATATGATCATGGCTCATCATGCAACTTTAGTACCCCATTCCTGCTTTCTCTCCATACCCTTTTGATCCCTTTAGATGTAAGGGCCACATCTAACTCCCTTTTGAATATATCTAACGAACTGGCCTCAACATCTTTCTGTGATAGAGAATTCCACAGGTTCACAATTCTCTGAGTGAAGAAGTTTCTCCTCATCTCGGTCCTAAATGGCTTACCCCTTAGCCTTAGACTGTGACCCCTGGTTCTGGACTTCCCCAACATCGGGAACATTCTTCCTGCATCTAACCTGTCCAATCCCGTCAGAATTTTATATGTTTCTATGAGATCCCCTCTCATTCTTCTAAACTCCAGTGAATATAAGCCTAATCGATCCACTCTTTCTTCATATGTCAGTCCTGCCATCCCGGGAATCAGTCTGGTGAACCTTCGCTGCACTCCCTCAATAGCAAGAACGTCCTTCCTCAGATTAGGAGACCAAAACTGAACACAATATTCCAGGTGAGGCCTCACCAAGGCCCTGTACAACTGCAGTAAAACCTCCCTGCTCCTATACTCAAATCCCCGAGCTATGAAGGCCAACATACCATTTGCCTTCTTCAGCGGCAGCTGTTCCTACATGCCAACTTTCAAGGACTGATGAACCATGACACCCAGGTCTCGTTGCACCTCCCCTTTTCCTAATCTGCCACATTTCAGATAATATTCTGCCTTTGTGTTTTTGCCACCAAAGTGGATAACCTCACATTTATCCACATTATACTGCATTTGCAATGCATTTGCCCACTTGCCTAACCTGTCCAAGTCACCCTGCAGCCTTTTAGCGTCCTCCTCACAGCTCACACCGCCACCCAGCTTAGTGTCATCTGCAAACTTGGAGATATTACACTCAATTCCCTCATCCAAATCATTAATGTATATTGTAAAGAGCTGGGGTCCCAGCACTGAGCCCTGCGGCACCCCACTAGTCACTACCTGCCATTCTGAAAAGGACCCGTTCATCCCGACTCTCTGCTTTCTGTCTGCCAACCAGTTCTCTTTCCACGTCAGTACATTACCCCCAATACCATGTGCTTTAATTTTGCACACCAATCTTTTGTGTGGGACCTTGTTAAAAGCCTTTTGAAAGTCCAAATACATCACATCCACTGGTTCTCCCTTGTCCACTCTGCTAGTTACATCTTCAAAAAATTCCAGAAGATTTGTCAAACAGGATTTCCCTTTCATAAATCCATGCTGACTTGGACTGATCCCATCACTGCTTTCCAAATGTGGTGCTATTTCATCTTTAATAATTGATTCCAACATTTTCCCCACTACTGATGTCAGGCTAACCGGTCTATAATGCCCCGTTTTCTCTCTCCCTCCTTTTTTAAAAAGTGGTGTTACATTAGCTACCCTCCAGTCCATAGGAACTGATCCAGAGTCGATAGACTGTTGGAAAATGATCACCAATGCATCCACTATTTATAGGGCTACTTCCTTAAGTACTCTGGGATGCAGACTATCAGGCCCCAGGGATTTATTGGCCTTCAATCCCATCAATTTCCCAAACACAATTTCCCGCCTAATAAGGATTTCCTTCAGTTCCTCCTTCTCACTGGCCCATCGGTCCCCTAGTATTTCCAGAAGGTTATTTGTGTCTTCCTTCGTGAAGACAGAACCAAAGTATTTGTTTAACTGGTCCGCCATTTCTTTGTTCCCCATTATAAATTAATCTGAATCTGACTGCAAGGGACCTACGTTTGTTTTCACTAATCTTTTTCTCTTTACATATCTATAGAAGCTTTTGCGGTCAGTTTTTATGTTCCCAGCAAGCTTCCTCTCATACTCTATTTTCCCCCTCCTAATTAAACCCTTTGTCCTCCTCTGCTGTATTACAAAATTCTCCCAGTCCTCAGGTTTGCTGCTTTTTCTGGCCAATTTATATGCCTCTTCCTTGGATTTAACACAATCTTAATTTCCCTTGTTAGCCACGGTTGAGCCACCTTCCCCGTTTTATTTTTACTCCAGACAGGGATGTACAATTGTTGAAGTTCATCCATGTGATCTTTAAATGTTTGCCATTGCCTATCCACCGTCAACCCTTTAAGTATCACTCGCCGGTCTATTCTAGCCAATTCACGTTTCATACCATCGAAGTTACCTTTCCTTAAGTTCAGGACTTAATTAACTGTGTCACTCTCCATCTTAATACAGAATTCTACTATATTATGGTCACTCTTCCCCAAGGGGCCTCGCACAACAAGATTGTTAATCAGTCCTTTCACATTACACATCACCCAGTCTAGGATGGCCAGCCCTCTAGTTGGTTCCTTGACATATTGGTCTAAAAAACCACCCCTAATACAGTCCAGGAAATCCTCCTCCACCGCATTGCTACCAGTTTGGTTAGCCGAATCAATATGTAGATTAAAGTCTCCCATGATAACTGCTGTACCTTTATTGCACGCATCCCTAATTTCTTGTTTGATGCTGTCCCCAACCTCACTACTACTGTTTGGTGGTCTGTACACAACTCCCACGAGCGTTTTCTGCCCTTTGGTATTCCGTAGCTCCACCCATACCGATTCCACATCATCCAAGCTAATGTCCTTCCTTACTATTGCATTAATTTCCTCTTTAACCAGCAACGCCACCCCACCTCCTTTTCCTTTCTGTCTATCCTTCCTGAATGTTGAATACCCCTGGGATGTTGAGTTCCCAGCCTTGGTCACCCTGGAGCCATGTCTCCATGATGCCAATTACATCATTTCCATCTTTCTTCATATGTCAGTCCTGCCATCCTGGGAATCAGTCTGGTGAACCTTTGCTGCACTCCCTCAATAGCAAGAATGTCCTTCCTCAGATTAGGAGACCAAAACTGTACACAATATTCAAGGTGTGGCCTCACCAAGGCCCTGTACAACTGCAGTAAGACCTCCCTGCTCCTTTACTCAAATCCTCTGGCTATAAAGGCCAACATGCCATTTGCCGCCTTCACCGCCTGCTGTACCTGCATGCCAACTTTCAATGACTGATGTACCATGACACCCAGGTCTCGTTGCACCTCCCCTTTTCCTAATCTGTCACCATTCAGATAATATTCTGCCTTCCTGTTTTTGGCACCAAAGTGAATAACCTCACATTTATCCACATTATACTGCATCTGCTATGCATTTGCCCACTCACCTAACCTGTCCAAGTCACCCTGCAACCTCTTTGCATCCTCCTCACAGCTCACATTGCCACCCAGCTTAGTGTCATCTGCAAACTTGGAGATATTACATTCAATTCCTTCATCTAAATCATTAATGTATATTGTAAATAGCTGGGGTCCCAGCACTGAACCTTGCGGTACCCCACAAGTCATTGCCTGCCATTCTGAAAAGGACCCGTTTATTTCTACTCTTTGCTTCCTGTCTGCCAAGCAGTTCTCTATCCACGTCAATACATATTATCACCAATACCATGTGCTTTAATTTTGCACACTAATCCCTTGCCAAAAGCCTTTTGAAAGTCCAAATACACCACATCCACTGGTTCTCCCTTGTCCACTCTACCAATTACATCCTCAAAACACACGGATTAGATACAGAGTAAAGTTCCCTCTACATTGTTCCTGTTATGTTTGCAACACCTTGTAACCAGCATTCTACCGCCACCAGAGGTCACATCTGTTTGAGTCCCAAAGGATCCCTTGGGAGCACTGCATATAAGCAGGCCTCCCATGCTGTGCCGGTATTGTGGAGTCAGAATAAAGAGACTAAGGTCACACTTACTCAAGTCTACAGTATTCAGTCACATTGCCTTATTTGAGACATAACAATTGGCGACGAGTAATAGATAACGAACCATCACGTGAAAATGCAGAGAACTGTTGATAACCTGGAGAAATTCTCAGAAGGTGATGATTGGGAGGCCTTCGTGGAGCGACTCGACCAATACTTTGTGCCCAACGAACTGGAAGGGAATGAGAACGCTGCCAAACGAAGGGCGATCCTCCTCACCGTCTGCAGGGCAACAACCTATGGCCTCCTGAAGACTCTCCTTGCTCCGGTGAAACCAACAACCAAATCGTATGAAGAACTGTGTACGCTGGTCCGGGAGCACCTAAATCCGAAGGAGAGCGTTCTGATGGCAAGGTATCAATTTTACACATGTCAACGGTCTGAAGGCCAGGAAGTGGTGAGCTACGTCACCGAACTAAGGCACCTTGCAGGACATTGCGAATTTGATGGATTCCTGGAGCAAATGCTAAGAGACTTTTTTGTGCTTGGCATTGTCCATGAAGTTATCCTTCGCAAACTATTGACTGTTGAAACACTGAACCTGAGCAAAGCCATAACGATAGCCCAGGCATTTATGTCCTCCAGCGATAACACCAAATAAGTTTCACAACATAAAGATGCATCGGTAAGTACTGTACACAAAGTAACGTAGTTTTCAGGCAGCAATGCATATGGCAGAACGTACACCTCTGCAGCTGCATGACCTCAGATGACTCAGAGTCCACCATCAAGCGTGAATGCGAGGCGATTAACACATTGTTGGCACTGCGGAGGTGATCATCGAGCCCATCAATACCACTTCAAACACTATGCGTGCAAAGGCTGTGGAACAATGGGACACCTGCAGTGAATGTGCAGACGAGCTGCAAACCCTGCAAACCACCACGTTGCAGAGGAAGACCGATCCATAATGGATCAGGCTGAACTAGAGACTCGAACCGAGGAGGCAGAAGTGTACGGGGTACACACCTTCACCACGAAATGTCCACCGAACATGTTAAAAGTTGAACTGAACGGAATTACAGTATCCATGGAACTGGACACGGGTGCGAGTCAGCCTATCATGAGCAAAAAAGCCTTTGAGAGGCTGTGGTGCAACAAGACACAAAGGCCCAAGCTGAGCCCTATTCACACCAAGCCGAGAACTTACACTAAAGAGCTGATCCCTGTAATTGGCAGCGCAGCAGTAAAGGTCTCCTATGATGGAGCGGTGCACGAACTACCACTATGGATCGTACCAGGAGATGGCCCCACACTGTTCAGCAGAAGCTGGCTGGGAAAAATCTGCCGGAACTGGGACGCCATCCGAGCGCTTTCATCCGTCGACGATGTCTCACATGCCCAGGTTCTGAGCAAGTTCCCGCTGTTGTTTGAGCCAGGCATCGGAAATTTCTCTGGAGAGAAGGTGCGGATCCACTTGGTTCCCGGTACATGACCCATCCACCACAAGGCACGGGCGGTGCCATATATGATGCGAGAGAAAGTGGAGATCGAGCTCGACAGGCTGCAACAAGAGGGCATTATCGCGCCGGTGGAGTTCAACGAGTGGGCCAGTCTGATTGTTCCGGTTCTCAAGGGCGATGGCAATTTGTGGGGACTATAAAGTAATGATTAACCGTTTTTCGCTGCAAGACCAGTACCCGCTACCCAAGGCAGACGACCTATTTGCGATGCTGGCAGGAGAGAAGACGTTCACCAAGTTGGACCTGACCTCTGCCTACATGACGCAGGAGGTGGCAGAATCTTCGAAAGGCCTCACCTGCATCAACACGCACAAAGGTCTGTTCATCTACAATAGATGCCCACTTGGAATTCGATCAGCCGCGGCTATTTTTCCAAGGAACATGGAGAGTCTGCTAAAGTCGGTTCCGTGCAGCGTGGTTTTCCAGAATGACATATTGATCACAGGTCGGGACACCATCGAACATTTGCAGAACCTGGAAGAGGTTCTAATCGGCTAGATCGTGTGGGACTCAGATTGAAACGCTCAAAGTGTGTTTTCGTGGCGCCAGAGGTTGAGTTCTTAGGGAGAAGAATCGTGGCAGATGGCACCAGACCCACCGACGCCAAGATGGAGGCCATCAAGAACGCGCCGAGACCACAGAACGTAACGGAGCTGCGGTCGTTCCTGGGACTCCTCAATTATTTTGGTAATTTCCTACCCGGGTTAAGCACCTTGCTAGAACCTCTACACGTGTTGCTACGCAACGGAGATGACTGGGTATGGGGGAAATCACAAGACTGCTTTTGAGAAAGCCCAAAATCTGTTATGTTCCAACAAACTGCTTGTTCTGTATGACCATGTAAACGTTTAGTGCTAGCTTGCGATGCGTCTTCGTACGGGGTCGGGTGTGTGTTACAACAAGCAAACGAATCGGCAACATTGCAACCGGTCGCTTATGCATCCAGGAGTTTGTCCAAGGCCGAAAGGGCCGACAGCATGATAGACAAAGAAGCTCTGGCATGTGTTTATGGGGTGAAAAAAATGCACCAGTATCTGTTTGGGCTTAAGTTCGAGTTAGAAACTGACCATAAGCTGCTCATATCGCTATTCTCAGAGAGCAAAGGTATTAATACCAATGCCTCTGCTCGCATCCAAAGATGGACGCTCACGTTGTCTGCATATAACTATGTAATTCGCCACAGGCCAGACACAGAGAACTGCGCTGATGCTCTCAGTCGACTACCATTGCCCACCACCGGGGTGGAAATGGCACAGCCTGCAGACTTGCTCTTGGTGATGGAAGCATTTGAAAACGAAAAATCACCTGTTACGGCCCACCAGATCAGGACCTGGACCAGCCAGGATCCTTTACTATCCCTGGTAAAAATACTGTGTCCTCCATGGGAGCTGGTCCAGCGTCCCAGTGGAAAT
This sequence comes from Pristiophorus japonicus, assembly GCF_044704955.1. Taxonomy (NCBI): domain Eukaryota; kingdom Metazoa; phylum Chordata; class Chondrichthyes; family Pristiophoridae; genus Pristiophorus; species Pristiophorus japonicus. The sequence continues at coordinate 19,026,948 of NC_092010.1, forward strand.
GCATGAAGAGATCAAGCCGTTCCAGCGGCACAAAGACGAAATGTCCATACAGGCGGACTGTCTTTTGTAGGGTAATTGCATGGTTTTGCCGAAGAAAGGCAGGGAAACGTTTATACACGATCTACACAGTACCCACCCAGGCATAGTAATGATGAAAGCCCATGGGTGGTGGCCCAGCATCGACTCAGATTTAGAGTCTTGTGTGTGCCAATGCAACACTTGCTCTCAACTGAGCAATGTACCCAGGGAGGCACCACTAAGTTTGTGGTCATGGTCCTCCAAACTGTGGTCTAGGATCCACGTGGACTTTGCTGGCCCGTTTCTTGGTTGTTGTGGATGCTTATTCATAATGGATTGAATGTGTAATAATGTCTGTAAGCACCATCGAAAGCCTACTAGCCATGTTTGCCACGCATGGCCTACCTGATGTCCTTGTCAGCGACAATGGGCCGTGCTTCACCAGCGCTGAATTCAAGGAATTCATGACCCGCAACGGGATCAAGCACGTCACATCTGCCCCATTCAAGCCTGCATCTAACGGCCAGGCAGAACGGGCAGTCCAAACCATCAAGCAAAGCTTGAAACGCGTGTCGGAAGGCTCCCTGCAGACCCCCCTGTCCTGAGTTCTGCTCAGCTACCGCACAAGACCCCACTCGCTCACCAGGGTTCCCCCTGCCGAACTGCTCATGAAAAGGGCACTCAAAACAAGGCCCTCTCTAGTCCACCCTGATCGCCATGATCATGTCACGGGCAGATGGCATCAACAAAGCATGCACCATAATCGCGCAAATTTGTCATTGAGGTCAATGACCCTGTATATGTACTCAACTATGGACATGGTCCCAAATGGCTTGCTGGCACTGTCGTAGCCAAAGAAGGGAGCAGGGTGTTTGAGGTCAAACATACAAATGGTCTAACTTGCAGAAAGCATTTGGACCAAACCAAACTGCGATTCACAGACAGCCACGAGCAACCTGAAGAAGACACCACCAACTTCAACCCTCCGACACACACACAAGTGGCAACCGACATCACGGTTGACCATGAAGCTGAACTCATCATCCCCAGCAGCCCAGCAAGGCCGGCTGCACAACAGCCCAGCGAAGGCCCAACCAACTCACCTGCACCTGTGTTTGTAGTGAGACGATCGACTAGGGAGCGGAAAGCCCCAGATCATCTCACCCTGTAAATAAGTGTATTTTGACTTTGGTGGGAGGGGCGGGGGGGGGGGGGGGGGAGTGATATTATGTATGCAACACCTTGTAACCAGCATTTTACCACCACCAGAGGGCGCATCTGTTCGAGCAGGCCTCCCATGCTGTACCAGCACTCTGGAGTTAGAATAAAGAGACAAAGGTCTCACTTACTCAAGTCTACAGTACTCAGTCACATTGCTTTATTTGAGACATAACAGTCCCATCAAACACACCCAGGGCATGTATAGCACGGGTTAGATATAGAGTAAAGCTCCCTCTACACTGTCCAATCACACACTCCCAGGGCAGGTACAGCATGGGGTTAGATACAGAGTAAAGCTCCCTCTACACTGTCCCATCAAACACTCCCAGGGCAGGTACAGCATGGGGTTAGATACAGAGTAAAGCTCCCTCTACACTGTCCCATCAAACACTCCCAGGGCAGGTACAGCATGGGGTTAGATACTGAGTAAATATAGAAACATAGAAAATAGGTGCAGGAGTAGGCCATTCGGCCCTTTGAGCCTGCACCACCATTCAATATGATCATGGCTGATCATGCAACTTCAGTACCCCATTCCTGCTTTCTCTCCATACCCCTTGATCCCTTTAGCTGTAAGGGTCACATATAACTCCCTTTCGAATATATCTAACGAACTGGCCTCAACAACGTTCTGTGGTAGAGAATTCCACAGGTTCACAATTCTTTGAGTGAAGAAGTTTCTCGTCATCTCGGTCCTAAATGGCTTACCCCTTATCCTTAGACTGTGACCCCTGGTTCTGGACTTCCCCAGCATCGGGAACATTCTTCCTGCATCTAACCTGTCCAATCCCATCAGAATTTTATATGTTTCTATGAGATCCCCTCTCATTCTTCTAAATTCCAGTGAATATAAGCCTAGTCGATCCAGTCTTTCTTCTTATGTCAGTCCTGCCATTCCGGGAATCAGTCTGTGAACCTTCGCTGCACTCCCTCAATAGCAAGAATGTCCTTCCTCAGATTAGGAGACCAAAACTGAACACAATATTCAAGTTGTGGCCTCACCAAGTCCCTGTACAACTGCAGTAAGAACTCCCTGCTCCTATACTCAAATCCCCTCGCTATGAAGGCCAACATGTCAGCTGCCGCCTTCACTGCCTGCTGTACCTGCATGCCAACTTTCAATGACTGATGTACCATGACACCCAGGTCTCGTTGCATCTCCCCTTTTCCTAATCTGTCACCATTCAGATAATATTCTGCCTTCCTGTTTTTGCCACCAAAGTGGATAATCTCACATTTATCCACATTATATTGCATCTGCCATGCATTTGCCCATTCACCTAACCTGTCCAAGTCACCCTGCAGCCTCCTCACAGCTCACACTGCCACCCAGCTTAGTGTCATCTGCAAACTTGGAGATATTACATTCAATTCCTTCGTCTAAATCATTAATGTATATTGTAAAGAGCTGGGGTCCCAGCACTGAACCTTGCGGTACCCCACTAGTCACTGCCTGCCATTCTGAAAAGGACCCGTTTATCCCGACTCTTTGCTTCCTGTCTGCCAAGCAGTTCTCTATCCACGTCAATACATTACCCCCAATACCATGTGCTTTAACTTTGCAAACTAATCTCTTGTGTGGGACCTTGTCAAAGGCCTTTTGAAAGTCCAAATACACGACATCCACTGGTTCTCTCTTGTCCACTCTACTATTTACATCCTCAAAAAATTCCAGAAGATTTGTCAAGCATGATTTTCCTTTCATAAATCCATGCTGACTTGGACCGATTCTGTCACTGCTTTCCAAATGCGCTGCTATTTCATCTTTAATAATTGATTCCAACATTTTCCCCACTACTGATGTCAGGCTAACCGGTCTATAATTCCCTGTTTTCTCTCTCCCTCCTTTTTTAAAAAGTGGGGTTACATTAGCTACCCTCCAATCCATAGGAACTGATCCAGAGTCTATAGAATGTTGGAAAATGACCACCAATGCATCCACTATTTCTAGGCCACTTCCTTAAGTACTCTGGGATGTAGACTATCAGGCCCTGGGGATTTATCGGCCTTCAATCCCATCAATTTCCCAAACACAATTTCCTGACTAATAAGGATTTCCTTCAGTTCCTCCTTTTCACTCGACCCTCGGTCCCCTCGTATTTCCAGAAGGTTATTTGTGTCTTCCTTAGTGAATACCGAACCAAAGTATTTGTTCAATTGGTCTGCCATTTCCTTGTTCCCCATTATAAATTCACCTGATTCTGTCTTCACTAATCTTTTTCTCTTCACATATCTATAGGAGCTTTTGCAGTCAGTTTTTATGTTCCTTGCAAGCTTACTCTCATACTCTATTTTCCCACTCCTAATTAAACCCTTAGTCCTCCTCTGCTGGATTCTAAATTTCTACCAGTCCTCAGGTTTGCTGCATTTTCTGGCCAATTTATACGCCTGTTCCTTGAATTTAACACTATCCTTAATTTCCCTTGTTAGCCACGGTTGAGCCACCTTCCCCTTTTTATTTTTACGCCAGACAGGGATGTACAATTGTTGCAGTTCATCCATGTGATCTTTAAATGTCTGCCATTGCCTATCCATCGTCAGCCCTTTAAGTATCATTCACCAATCTATTCTAGCCAATTCACGTCTCATACCATCAAAGTTACCTTTCTTTAAGTTCAGGACCCTTGTTTCTGAATTAACTGTGTCACTCTCCATCTTAATGAAGAATTCTACCATATTATGGTCACTCTTTCCCAAGGGGCCTCGCACAACAAGATTGCTAATTAATCCTCTCTCATTACACAAGACCCAGTCTAGGATGGCCAGCTCTCTAGTTGGTTCCTCGACATATTGATCTAGAAAGCCATCCCTTATACACTCCAGGAAATCCTCCTCCACCGTATTGTTACCAGTTTGGTGAGCCCAATCTATATGTAGATTAAAGTCATCCATGATAACTGCTGTACCTTTATTGCATGCACCCCTAATTTCCTGTTTGATGCTGTCTCCAACATCACTACTACTGTTTGGTGGTCTGTACACAACTCCCACTAGCGTTTTCTGCCCTTTGGTGTTTCGCAGCTCGACCCACATAGATTCCACATCATCCAAGCTAATGTCCTTCCTAACTATTGCGTTAATCTCCGCTTTAACCAGTAACACTACCCCACCTCCTTTTCCTTCCTGCCTATCGTTCCTGAATATTGAATAACCCTGGATGTTGAGTTCCCAGCCTTGATTACCTGGAGCCATGTCTCCATAATCCCAATTACATCATATCGGTTAACAGCTATCTGCACAGTTAGTTCATCCACCATATTACGAATGCTCCTCGCATTGAGACTCAGAGCCTTCAAGCTTGCTTTTTGAACACTCTTTGTCCTTTTAGAATTGTGTTGTAATGTGGCCCTTTTTGATTTTTGCCCTTGATTTCTCTGCCCTTCACTCTTGTTTTTCTCCTTCTTACCTCTTGCTTCTGCCCCATTTTATTTCCCTCTGCCTCCCTGTGTAGATTCCCATCCCCCTGCCATATTAGTTTAACCTCCCCAGCAGCACGAGCAAACACTCCCCCTAGGACATTGGTTCCGGTTCTGCCCAGGTGCAGCCTGTCCGGTTTGTACTGGTCCCAACTCCCCCAGAACCAGTTCCAATGTCCCAGGAATTTGAATCCCTCCCCCTTGCACCATTCCTCAAGCCACCTATTTATCTGAACCATCCTGCTATTCCTACTCCCACTAGCACATGGCACTGGTAGCAATCCTGAAATTACTACCTTTGAGGTCCTACTTTTTAATTTAATCCGAGCTCCCTAAATTCAGCTTGTAGGACTTCATCCCGTTTTCCTATATCGTTGGTACCTATATGTACCACGACAACTGGCTGTTCACCCTCCCCCTCCAGAATGCGCTGCAGCAGCTCTGAGACATCCTTGATACTTGCACCAGGGAGACAATATACCAAACTCCCTCTACACTGTCCCATCAAACACACCCAGGGTAGGTACAGCACGGATTAGATACAGAGTAAAGCTCCCTCTACACTGTCTCATCAAACACACCCAGGGCAGGTACAGCACGGATTAGATACAAAGTAAAGCTCCCTCTACACTGTCTCATCAAACACACCCAGGGCAGGTACAGCACGGATTAGATACAGAGTAAAGCTCTGTCCACACTGTCCCATCAAACACTCTCAGGGCAGGTACAGGGGGTTAGATACAGAGTAAAGCTCCCTCTACACTGTCCCATCAAACACACCAAAGGCAGATACAGCACGGGGTTAGATATAGAGTAAAGCTCTGTCCACACTGTCCCATCAAACACTCTCAGGGCAGGTACAGCACAGGCTAGATACAGAGTAAAGCTCCCTATACACTGTCCAATCACGCACTCCCAGGGCAGGTACAGCACGGGCTTAGATACAGAGTAAAGCTCCCTCCACACTGTTCCATCAAACATTCCCAGGGCAGGTACAGCACAGGGTTAGATACAGAGTAAAGCTCCCTCCACACTGTCCCATCAAACACCCCCAGGGTAGGCACAGCACGGGGTTAGATATAGAGTAAAGTTCCCTATACACTGCCCCATCAAAAACTCCCAGGGCAGGTGCAACACGGGTTAGATACAGAGTAAAGCTCCCTCCACACTCTCCCATCAAACACTCCCAGGGCAGGTACAGCATGGGTTAGATAGAGAATAAAGCTCCATCTACACTGTCCCATCAAACACTCCTAGGGCAGGTACAGCACGGGTTAGATGCAGAGTAAAGCTCCCTCTACACTGCCCCATCAAACACTCCCAGGGCAGGTACAGCACGGGGTTAGATACAGAATAAAACTCTCTCTACACTACCCCATCAAACACTCCCAGGGTAGGTACAACACGGGTTAGATGCAGAGTAAAGCTCGCTCTACACTGTCCCATCAAACACACCCAGGGTAGGTATAGCACGGGTTAGATGCAGAGTAAAGCTCCCTCTACACTATCCCATCAAACACACCAAAGGCAGATACAGCACGGGGTTAGATGCAGAGTAAAGCTCCCTCTACACTGTCCCATCAAACACTCCCAGGGCAGGTACATCACGGGTTAGATGCAGAGTAAAGCTCCCTATACACTGTCCCATCACGCACTCCCAGGGCAGGTACAGCACGGGGTTAGATAAAGAGTAAAGCTCCGTCTATACTATTCCATCAAACACTCCCAGGGCAGGTACAACACGGGGTTAGATATAGAGTAAAGTTCCCTCTACACTGCCCCGTCAAAAACTCCCAGGGCAGGTGCAACACGGGTTAGATACAGAGTAAAGCTCCATCTACTCTGTCCCAACAAACACTCCCAGGGCAAGTACAGCACGGGGTTAGATACAGAATAAAACTCTCTCTACACTACCCCATCAAACACTCCCAGGGCAGGTACAGCATGGGTTAGATACAGAGTAAAGCTCCCTCTATACTATCCCATCAAACACTCTCAGGGCAGATACAGCACGGGTTAGATACAGAATAAAGCTCCCTCTACACTGTCCCATCAAACACTCCCAGGGCAGGTACAGCACTGGGTTAAATACAGAGTAAAGCTCCCTCTACACTGTCCCATCAAACACTCCCAGGGCAGGTACAGCACTGGGTTAAATACAGAGTAAAGCTCCCTCTACACTGTCCCATCAAACACCCTCAGTGTAGGTACATCACGGTTTAGATGCAGATTAAAGTTCCCTCTACACTATCCCATCAAACACGCCCAAGGCAGGTACAGCACGGGTTAGATACAGAGTAAAGCTCCCTATACACTGTCCCATCACGCACTCCCAGTGCAGATACAGCACGGGCTTAGATACAGAGTAAAACTCCCTCCACACTGTCCCATTAAACACCCCCAGGGTAGGCACAGCACGGGGTTAGATAAAGAGTAAAACTCCGTCTATACTATTCCATCAAACACTCCCAGGGCAAGTACAGCACAAGTTAGATACAGAATAAAGCTCCCTCTACACTGTCCCATCAAACACTCCCAGGGCAGGTACAGCACGGGTTAGATACAGAGTAAAGCTCCCTCTACACTGTCCCATCAAACACTCCCAGGGCAGGTACAGCACGGGTTAGATACAGAGTAAAGCTCCCTCTACACTGTCCCATCAAACACTCACAGGGCAGGTACAGCACGGGTTAGATACAGAGTAAAGCTCCCTCTACACTATCCCATCAAACACTCACAGGGCAGGTACAGGGGGTTAGATACAGAGTAAAGCTGCCTCTACACTGTCCCATCAAACACTCACAGGGCAGGTACAGCACGGGTTAGATACAGAGTAAAGCTCCCTCTACACTGTCCCATCAAACACTCACAGGGCAGGTACAGCACGGGTTAGATACAGAGTAAAGCTCCCTCTACACTGTCCCATCAAACACTCACAGGGCAGGTACAGCACGTCTTACTGTAGCTTTTGCAACTGCTGAAAACTTCAAATTCGAGCGAAGACTGAGTAGTGGAGAGGAGGGAAAGGTGGATGAAGTACCTCTTAAAACCCCTCTGGTAAGTCTATGATGACATTTGTTCTATGCAAGCAGATACAAAGCATTGAGCTGTCAGACAACGCAGCTTACAATGTGGCACCACTGCCAAGCTTTTTTCCAATGCTCGTTTATGTGCTAAATCTGTGCCCACGATACATCCTTATTTCTGTGCCACTTGCAATGTTTTCCCTCACCAAGATGGGCCTGCTGAGGCACAGGTGAAAGAACTGGAGGATTGGCTGCATCCTTGTCACCCTGCCTCGTTTCCGATCTTTCTTCTATTGCCATCAGCCATGGCTGAGTTGGCAGCCCTTTGAATGAGAATTCCATGGGCTGAAGCCTCACTCCGGGGTTTGAGCGCATAATCCAGGCTGTCAATTCAGTGCAGTGCAGAGGGAGTGCTGCACTGTCGGAGGTGCCCTCTTTCAGTTGTGACATTCAACCGAAGCCCCGTCTGTTCAGGTGGGCAGAAAACATGCTATGGTGGTACTGGGGTCAGAAATTCGTCCGGTTTACCCCGTTTTCGACTGTTATTTCCAGGTATGTGGAGGAAGGTGAAGTTAAGTTTGCATCTCACTTTTGCACACCTTGTTGGGCCCAACAAACGTAGCACACACCTGAGCTGGGAGCCTCCGCATCCACTGGTCATTTCAGACACTGTACACAACCATTACCCTTTGACACACACTCTTTCATTGTGTTGAAGTTGGATGGCACGCCTCGTTTTCAGGTGCTGGTGACGGATGTGGAGCAGTGAACAGATACTCAGCCTTCCGGCAGAGGGCATCTTCTGTAGCTATAGGTTTCTCAATGGGGTCAGCAGGCATAGGCACAAAGGTCAGCTCTGGCCTCCGAAGGGTAATCCATGCCGTCATCATCAGAGGCAGTCCCTCGGAATCGAGGAAGACTTGCTTCCACTCTTAACATGAGTCCTTAGGTGGCTGAACAGTCCAATAGGAGAGCCACAGTCCCTGTCACAGGTGGGACAGATAGTCGTTGCTGCCATGCAGTGTTTCCTCTACCAACCATAGAGCCTCTGTGCATGGCCACATTATGGAGGCACCATCGCATTTGCTGGAAATAAAGAGGAATTTCTTCTCTCAGAGGGTCGTGAATCTTTGCAATTCTTTACCCCAGAGAGCTGTGGAGGCTGGGTCATTGAATATATTTAAGGTGGAGATAGACAAATTTTTGAGCAATAAGGGAATAAAGGGTTATGGGGAGCGGGCGGGGAAGTGGAGCTGAGTCCATGATCGGATCAGCCATGATCGTATTGAATGGCGGAGCAGGCTCGAGGGGCCATGTGGCCGACTCTTGCTCCTATTTCTTATGTTCTTATGTTCTTATATACCTGTCACCTGAGCATTAATTAAGAGCAAACTCATGTCGGCCATGAGGTTGGTATAAGGAGACCGGTGCCCCCAAGGGTGCCATCTGCCACGCCTTGCATTCATTGGAACCCTGCCCACTGGTGGCAGCTCTGTGTGCTACCCAGCTCATGTCTCCTTTCCACAGGGAAAGTGTTGAAGGTTATGGCACTCGCTTCATACCTGTGTGCACTACAGATCTCCCAGTGTGGGGGGTCACCCCTGGGGTGACCTGGAAGGCTCTTGTAGTGGGAACGTGTCAGGCTGTGGTAACCTTCACTTCGACAGATGTTGTCTACAGATGTTAAATGGGGCCGCCCATTTGAACGGAAATAAAGAGGAATCTGTTCTCTTAAAAGGTTGTGAATGTGTGGAATTCTCTGCCCCAGAGAGCTGTGGAGGCTGTATCATTGAATATAATTAAGGTGGAGATCGGCAGAATTTTGAACGATAAGGGATATGGGGAGCGGGCGGGGAAGTGGAGCTGAGGTAGAAGATCAGCCATGATCTTATTAAATGGCGGAGCAGGCTCGAGGGGCCGAGTGGTCTACTCCTGCTCCTATTTCTTATGTTCTTATATAATTGTCCACCAGTTTGCTGCAGATGGTACAACTCTGTGCCAGCCTGTCCTGTGAAGGGGGGGGAGGGTGGGGTGGCACAGATGGATCTCCTGAGACATGGGCAGTAGTAAATGCAGGGGTTTAGAAACATGGGTTCCAGGAAAGTGGCAGTTGTGAACAAAATGCCTGAGGTGTCTTTGTACCCGCATCAACTCCTCTTCATCATATAATTAGCAGAGGGGTCAATAACCAGGGGGCATAGATTTAAAGTAATTGGAAGAAGGATTGTGTTGCGTATCTGTAAAGCATGCACTCCCATGTTCCGCCACCAGGGAGCTCATCCCCTTAAGTCCCAAGGGATCCCAGCATCCCTTGGGAGCACTGTATATAAGCCGACCCCTAAGGCCTGTTCCTCACTCTGGAGTGTCTTATTAAAGACTGAGGTCACTGTTACTTTAACCTCCCTGTGTGCAGTCTCATCTGTGTTAGGAACACAATAACTGGCGACGAGAATACGAATCCAACGCAAAGATGCAGCAAACTGTGGGCATCCTGGAGAAGTTCTCGGAGGGTGAGGACTGAGAAGCCTATGTCGAATGGCTAGACCAGTACTTTGTAGCCAACGAGCTGGACGGAGAAGGAAGCGCTGCAAAAAGGAGAGCGGTCTGCCTCATAGTCTGCGGGGCACCGACCTACAGCCTCATGAAGAATCTTCTGGCTCCGGTGAAACCCACAGATAAGTCATTTGAGGAGCTGTGTATACTGGTTCGGGAGCATCTTAACCCGAGGGAGAGCGTGCTGAGGGTGAGGTATCAGTTCTATACGTACCAGCGATCTGAAGGTCAGGAAGTGGCGAGCTACGTCGCCGAGCTAAGGCGACTTGCAGGACAATGTGAGTTTGATGGCTACCTGGAGCAAATGCTCAGAGACATTTTTGTACTGAGCATTGGGCACGAGACCATCCTACGAAAACTTTTGATTGAAGAGACACCGACCCTTAGTAAGGCCATTGCGATAGCACAGGCGTTTATGTCCACCAGTGATAAAACCAAACAAATCTCTCAGCACACAAGTGCTAGCAATGTTCATAAATTAACTGGAACTGTGTTTGTGAGCAGAAATGTACAGGGCAGAACCCACGAGTCTGCAACTGCCAGCAGGCCTCAGGTGACCCAGATGACTCAGAGTCCCCAACAAAGGATGAATGCAAGACAATTCACACCTTGTTGGCATGGTGGAGGCTTCCATTCAGCCTATTAATGCTGCTTCAAAGGGTATGTTTGCAAGAGTTGTGGAACAATGGGGCACCTCTAACGAGCTTGCAAACGAGCTGCAAGCTCTGCAAAACCTGCTAACCACCACGTGGCAGAGGAAGATCGGCAGTCCATGGTGGACCAAAGCAATTTCGAGCCTCAGAGAGAGGAGGCAGATGCTGAAGTACACTGGGTGCACACATTTTTGACGAAATGTCTACCTATAATGCTAAACGTAAAATTGAATGGCTTACCCGTAGCCATGGAACTGAACACTGGCGCTAGCCAATCCATCATGAGTAAAAAGATGTTTTGAGAGACTGGTGTAACAAGGCATTCAGACCAGCCCTGAGCCCCATCCACACGAAACTGAGAATGTACACCAAAGAACTTATCACTGTCCTGGGCAGCGCCATGGTCAAGGTCACCTACGAGGGCACGGTGCACGAACTGCAACTCTGGATTGTCCCGGGCGATGGCCCCACACTGCTTGGAAGGAGTTGGCTGGGCAAAATCCGCTGGAACTGGGATGACATCCGAGTGCTATCACATGTCGATGAGGCCTCATGTACCCAGGTTCTGAACAAATTTCCTTCCCTTTTTGAGCCAGGCATTGGAAACTTTTCAGGAGCAAAGGTGCGGATCCACTTGGTCCTAGAGGCACGACCCATTCACCACAAGGCACGAGCGGTACCTCACGTGATGAGGGAGAGAGTGGAAATCGAGCTGGACAGGCTGCAACGCGAGGGCATCATCTCTCCAGTGGAATTCAGCGAGTGGGCCAGCCCGATTGTTCCAGTACTCAAAAGTGATGGCACGGTCAGGATTTGCGGCGATTATAAAGTAACTATTAATCGTTTCTCGCTACAGGATCAATACCCGCTACCTAAGGCAGACGACCTATTTGCGACGCTGGCAAGAGGCAAGACATTCACCAAGCTCGACCTGACTTCGACCTACATGACGCAGGAGCTGGAGGAGTCTGCGAAGGGCCTCACCTGCATCAACACGCACAAGGGACTGTTCATCTACAAACAGATGCCCATTTGGAATTCGGTCGGCTGCAGCGATCTTCCAGAGAAACATGGAGAGCCTACTCAAGTCGGTACCATGCATGGTGATTTTTCAGGACGACATATTGGTCACGGGTCGGGACACCGCCGAGCATCTACAAAACCTGGAGGAGGTCCTCCAGCGACTGGATCGCGTAGAGCTCCGGCTGAAGAGGTCGAAATGCATCTTCATGGCAACAGAAGTGGAGTTTTTGGGGAGAAAGATCGCGGCGGATGGCATTCGGCCCACAGATGCCAAGACAAAGGCTATCAGGAACGCGCCCAGGCCACAGAACGTCACGGAGCTGCGGTCGTTCCTGGGACTCCTCAACTATTTTGGTAACTTCCTACCGGGGTTAAGCACCCTTTTCGAGACCCTATATGTGTTATTGCGTAAAGGTGGGAACTGGGTATGGGAAAAAAACAAGTAATTGCTTTTGAGAAAGCCAGAAACATTTTATGCTCCAACAAGCTGCTTGTATTGTATAACCCGTGTAAAAGACTTGTGCTAGCATGTGACGCATCGTCGTACGGAGTCGGGTGTGTATTGCAACAAGCTAACATTGTGGGGAAGTTGCAACCTGTCGCCTATGCTTCCAGGAGCTTGTCAAAGGCCGAGAGGGCCTACAGCATGATTGAGAAAGTGGCATTAGCGTGTGTGTTCGGGGTAAAGAAAATGCATCAGTACCTGTTTGGCCTCAAATTTGAACTGGAAACCGATCACAAGCCCCTCACATCCCTGTTCACTGAAAACAAGGGGATAAATACTAATGCCTCAGCCCGCATACAAAGGTGGGCACTCGCGCTATCAGTGTATAACTATGCCATCCGCCACAGGCCAGGCACCGAGAACTGTGCGGATGCTCTCAGTCGGCTACCATTGCCCACCGCGTGGGTGGAAATGGCGCAGCCTGCAAACTTGTTGATGGTGGCGCAGCCCGCAGATTAGGACTTGGACCAGCCAAGATCCTCTGCTGTCCCAAGTAAAAAACTGTGTACTGCACGGGAGCTGGGCCAGCATCCCCGTTGAAATGCAAGAGCCAGTCAAGCCATTCCAGCGGCGAAAGGATGAGCTGTCCATTCAGGCAGACTGCCTGTTGTGGGGTAACCGCGTAGTGCTACCCAAAAAGTGCAGGGAGACGTTCATCTCGGATCTCCACAGCACACACCCGGTATAGTAATGATGAAAGCGATAGCCAGATCCCACGTGTGGTGGCCCGGTATCAACTCTGACTTAGAGTCCTGTGTACGGCAATGCAGCGTATGTGCTCAGTTGAGCAACGCGCCCAGAGAGGCACCACTAAGTTTGTGGTCCTGGCCCTCCAGACCGTGGTCAAGGATCCATGTCGACTATGCGGGCCCGTTTCTCGGTAAAATGTTCCTGGTGGTGGTGGATGCTTTTTCAAAATGGATTGAATGTGAAATAATGTCGGGAAGCCCCGCCACCGCCACCATTGAAAGCCTGAGGGCCATGTTTGCCACCCACGGCCTACCTGACATACTGGTCAGTGACAACGGGCCATGTTTCACCAGTGCCGAATTTAAAGAATTCATGACCCACAATGGGATCAAACATGTCACCTCGGCCCCGTTTAAACCAGCCTCCAATGGGCAGGCAGAGCGGGCAGTGCAAACAATCAAACAGAGCCTTAAACGAGTCACAGAAGGCTCACTCCAAACCCGCCTGTCCCGAGTACCGCTCAGCTACCGCACGAGACCCCACTCGCTCACAGGGGTGCCCTCGGCTGAGCTACTCATGAAAAGGACACTTAAAACCAGACTCTCGCTGGTTCACCCCAACCTGCATGATCAGGTAGAGAGCAGGCGGCAGCAACAAAATGTAAATGATGGTCGCGCCACTGTGTCACGGGAAATTGATCTGAATGACCCTGTGTATGTGCTAAACTATGGACATGGTCCCAAGTGGATCGTGGGCACGGTGATAGCTAAAGAAGGGAGTAGGGTGTTTGTAGTCAAACTAGACAATGGACAAATTTGCAGAAAGCACCTGGACCAAACGAGGCTGTGGTTCACAGATTGCCCTGAACAACCCACAGCAGACACCACCTTTTTCGAGCCCACAACACACACCCAAAGGATCAACGGCACCACGCCAGACCAGGAAATCGAACCCATCACGCCCAACAGCCCAGCAAGGCCAGGCTCACCCAGCAGCCCTGCAGGGCCAACAACACACCAGCCCAGACATTTGTACCGAGGCTGTCCACCAGGGAAAGAAAGGCTCCCGACCGCCTCACCTTGTAAATAGTTTTCACTTTGACTTTGTGGGGGCGGGAGGGGGATGGTGGGCAGAGTGATGTTGTGTATCTGTAAAGCATGTACTCCCATGTTCCGCCACCAGGGAGCTCATCCCTTGAAGTCCCAAGGGATCCCAGCATCCCTTAGGAGCACTGTATATAAGCCGGCCCCTAAGGCCTGTTACTCACTCTGGAGTGTCTTATTAAAGGCTGAGGTCACTGTTACTTTAACCTCCCTGTGTGCCGCCTCATCTGTGTTAGGAACACAATAGATTGGAGGGGAGTTGAGGAGAACCTTTTTTCACCCAGAGGGTGGTGGGGGTCTGGAACTCACTGCCTAAAAGGGTGGTAGAGGCAGAAACCCTCACCACATTTAAAAAGTACTTGGATATGCACTTGAAGTGCCGTAACCTGCAGAGCTACGGACCTAGTGCTGGAAAGTGGGATTGTGTACCAATAAAACCCACCAAGACTCTGCCCCAATCTCCCCACCCGGGCCTGGCTTTACCAGTGTTGACCCAGGCCCCTGTCAATCCAACACACAGTGGTACGGTTGGTCACATGTTGACCAGCAGCCAATGAAATCGCTGGAACATGACACCACAGTCGCATGAAGACTGTTGCCCAACGGGTGGGCTCAAAAGCGACATTTGTCTTCATATAATATTGACGATTTCGAAGCACTCCTTTCCATTAATGTAGACTAAACGTTGCAGGATTCAGTCGGTTAGCTTTTCTGGAGGTCTGGCGATGAACTGTTCGGAGACAGTGCCTTCTGAAACAAGAGCTGCTTGCTTTAAACGGGCTCCATACTTGTGTATCCTACTTGGTATGGAATGACTGAGAGGCGCCAGGGGAACTGGAGTCAGGCCAGTAAGGCTGGTGTGGAGAATGTGAGCAGGTGTGGTTGTCACTCAGCAGGCCCCCTGTGTTTGTTCAAGTCATTCTGTGCAGTCGTCGGAAAATACCGGAATCACAAACGTGGCCGACATTCCGAATTCTCGGTATCGTTTGTGCGACAGTGAAGAAGGGAAGAGCTTAACGCAGATGAAAGCACATTTCTCCACAACGTTTCGACTTGGTCTCGGTCTGTTGTGGGAGTATGTCCGCGGGTCCCGATGAGTCGCTGCTTCTTGCTGATGTGTGAAAGCGAGAAAGCGCAGACTGATCTGACAATACGGGCTAGACGAGCCCATCGAGGACTCACTCGGGTTTACAAAGGCTGGTGGCTCGAGCAGCACAGGCACTGGGAAGCTGGCACACCTGACTGGCCCACATCCATCCGGTTGGACCTGTGTCAGTTTCGCACTCCGGTCAGGCGTTTTCGACCGGCCTCAAGTGAGCTCGCTCTGTTTGAGCCCCGGCTTCATTTAAATATTATAACGTCTATAAATGCAACCAAGCCAGATTTTCCATCCATTTAGCCTCCCTTCAGCTATCTGGAGCAAAGGGGAGCTCCGTGGAGCCTTTAAAGGGTCTGAGGCAAAATTCCGATTTTACCGTACATTTTTAACACTGATTTTTGTTGATTTATATTGATCAAAGCGTTTTCATCTATTTGATTTGTATGTGGTTCAGTTATTTCTCCAAACAGTACTGCTTATGAGGAACCTGAAATAGCTGAAGATTGCCAACGAGTTCGCAGCCTTCAACAAAACTCTAACAGCAAAAAGAGGAACAAGGAGATCTGATACCACAGACTTCCCCCTGGAGTTCAGGGAGAGACAAGATAGCAAAGTCAGTATCCTGAGGTGGTCGGGGTAAATCAAGTTAAAAGGAGAGGGTTGATTGCGAAACACGTCAGACATGAGGTTTCATGGTTGAAGTGGCAACGATGAAAGAAGGCATGCCAGCGAGATCAGTAGGAACCACAGCTGGACTTTCTACACCTGCCAATATGTATTTACAGGCCCTGGCATATCTATTGCCTCCAGGCGTCCGGGAGGAATTTCACAGAATTCTTTTCTCCTGAATTGGCCTCGGGTTGGTTTTGCTTTTTTTTTTTACCTGTCCCAGGGGATTTCTAGGCTACTGGTGGCTGAGGAGCATTGAGGGCCGAGATGCTTACTTGCAACATGAACAGGCTCGCCAGACCAGCTGTCTGTCATTTGCCAATGTTCACATTATTCAGGCCGACGCCTCTTGCTAGGCATGGTACACAACAGTCCCCTGGGAAGGTTACCCTGGAGTGGCAAACAGGTCAACCTTCCTCACACCCACCGCACGCAGCAATGCCTCCACGTTTTAAGCTGGGGTTCTGAGCGCTGTGCCAATTCACCACTCGATCACAGACTCTGTTCCCTGCCTGTCCCTTTATTCGCCCTTCATTTGAGTTTCACCTTTTGCCTCAAACTGTATCAGCTGTGGCTCAGTGGGCAGCACTCTCACCACTGAGTCAGAAGGTTGTGGGTTCAAGTCCCACTCCAGGGACTTGAGCACAAAAATCCAGGCTGACACCCCCAGTGCAGTGCTGAGGGAGTGCCGCACTGTCGGAGGTGCTGTCTTTCGGATCAGGCGTTTAACTGACGTTACGTCTGCCCTCTCAAGTGGAATAAAAGATCCCATGGCACTATTTCGAAGAAGAGCAGGGGAGTTATCCCCGGTGTCCTGGGGCCAATATTTATCCCTCAATGAACGTAACAAAAACAGATTATCTGGTCATTATCACATTGCTGTGTGTGGGAGCTTGCTGTGCGCAAATTGGCTGCTGTCTTTCCTACATTACAACTGTGACTACACTCCAAAAGTACTTCATTGGCTGTAAAGCGCTTTGTGATGTCCAGTGGTCGTGAAAGGTGCTATATAAATGCAAGTCTTTCTTTGTCTTTCAAACAGCCTTTGGAAAAGCTGAAACAATTTGTTGTTGTCCTCTGGTAGCCTCAAGCCCATTCTTGATGTGCTAACGTGGACTGTGCTCACCAGAAGTGGTAACCATGATGCTGTGACAGCTGCCCATCACCCTTGTCCCCTCATTCATGTCAGATAGCAAAGATTCACAACCCTGGGATATATGGGATATATTCTACCGTGGCCAGTGATTAGAGCACACAGTATACACTGCTATCAAGGACAGTAAACAGAACATATAGCGCACACAGTACATATTGGTATCAGCATAGGAGGCGATGTTTGTAATATACAGCATCCTGTATCTGGGACTCATTGGATGCCGAGTTGTCTCCTCTGGTGAAATCGATATTTCCCTGACGTACCCATGCTGCAGCATCATTTGTACCATGACGTTAACCCGATCCGCTGACCAACTGGCTAAATACGGAGGAAAGGAGCTGTTTTTTTTCCCCGCAAGCCACACCTGTCGATCCTATCAAACTGCAGGGTTGAGGGGCTATTCTTGGAGGGGTGGCTGGATAAGATCAGATGTTCCAGTGCCAAATTAAGTCAGTGACATGACCGAGGATTAATGGGCTGTTCCAGCACCGGCTGACAGTTGCTGCTGGTACATCACACCCCAATTTAAGTGGATAATAGAATTTCCAAAATACCTCATACGCTGGTCGAGGTGCATGCTTCCGAAGAGTTGGTAAAACTCATCAATACAGAAATAAATTTGGAAACACGCTGCTTTATACATTAACATAAAGGCACTGCTTGGAAAGGTTTGTGTCAAACCAGTTACCCAGAACATTTCTCTCCGTCTATTTGTTAAACTTGTTGGCCATGTTCAACCTGGGGCCTAAAATTCACAGTTATGCCAGGATTGTGCCCGACAGCACTGACCCCAGCACAGTTCATAGAATGAATCATAGAATCATAGAAGTTTACAACACGGAAGGAGGCCATTTCGGCCCATCGTGTCCGCACCGGCCGACCAACAGCTATCCAGCCTAATCCCACTTTCCAGCTCTCGGTCCGTAGCCCTGTAGGTTACAGCACTTCAGGTGCACATCCAAGTACTTTTTAAATGTGGTGAGGGTTTCTGCCTCTACCACCCTTTCAGGCAGTGAGTTCCAGACCCCCACCACCCTCTGGGTGAAGACATTTCCCCTCAAATCCCCTCTAAACCTCCCCCCAATTACTTTAAATCTATGCCCCCTAGTTGTTGACCCCTCTGCCAAGAGAAACAGGTCCTTCCTATCCTCTCTATCTGGGCCCCTCGTAATTTTATACACCTCAATCAGGTCTCCCCTCAGCCTCCTCTGTTCCAAAGAAAAGGGACCCAGCATCTCCAATCTTTCCTCACAGCCAAAATTATCCAGTCGAGGCATTCTTGTAAATCTCCTCTGTACCCTACCAGTGCAATCACATCCTCCCTGTAATGTGGTGACCAGAACTACACACAGTACTCCAGCTGCGGCCTAACCAGTGTTTTATACAGTTCAAGCATAACCCCCCTGCTCTTGTCTTCCATGCCTCGACTAATAAAGGCAATTATTCCATATGCCGCCTTAACCACCTGATCTACCTGGCCTGCTACTTTTCGGGATCTGTGGACCTGCACTCCAAGGTCCCTTTGTTCCTCTACACTTTTCAGTGTTGTACCATCTAACCTTGCCTTGTTAGACCTCCCCAAATGCATCACCTCACACTTCTCTGGATTAAATTCCATTTGCCACTGTTCTGCCCACCTGACCAGTTGATTGATATCTTCCTGCAGTCCGCAGCTTTCTTCTTCATTATCAACCACACGGCCAATTTTAGTATCATCTGCAAACTTCTTAATCATACCCCCTATATTTATGTCCAAATCATTGATATATACCACAAAAAGCAAGGGACCCAGTACTGAGCCCTGCGGAACCCCACTGGAAACATCCTTCCAGTCACAAAAACACCCATCAACCATTACCCTTTGCTTCCTGCCTCTGAGCCAATTTTGGATCCAACTTGCCACTTTGTCCTGGATCCCATGGGCTTTTACTTTCAGTCCAGTCTGCCATGTGGGACCTTATCAAAAGCCTTGCTAAAATCCATATACACTACATCACACGCACTGCCCTCATCGACCCTCCTGGTTACCTCCTCGAAAAATTCAATCAAGTTAGTCAGACACGACCTACCCTTAACAAATCCATGCTGACTGTCCTTGATTAATCCATGTCTTTCTAAATGAAGATTTATCCTGTCCCTCAGAATTTTTTCCAATAATTTTCCCACCACCGAGGTTAGCCTGACTGGCCTGTAATTACTCGGTCTATCCCTTTCTCCCTTTTTAAATAACGGCACAATGTTAGCAGTCCTCCAGTCCTCCGGCACCACACCTGTAGCCAGAGAGGATTGGAAAATGATGGTCAGAGCCTCTGTTATTTCCTCTTTTGCTTCTCTTAACAGCCTGGGATACATTTCATCCGGACCTGGGGATTTATCCACTTTCAAAGCTGCTTAACCCCTTAATACTGCCTCTCTCACTATGTTTATCTCATCTAATATTTCACACTTCTCTCTAATTGCAATGTCTGCATCGCCCCTCTCTTTTGTGAAAATATATGCATAGTATTCATTAAGAATCCGACCTATGTCTTCCGCCTCCACACACAGCTTACCTTTATGGTCTCTAATAGGCCCTACTCTTTCTCTAGTTATCCTCTTGCTCTGGTACGGATTAGTAGGATGCTACCTCATCGGCATGGGGCCATGCAGATGCCTCGTTGCTATGGGCACCTGCCTGCCCCATAGGTTCCATCGCTTGCCAGCTATCTGGGGCAGACCTGCCCACCCACTCTGAGATCTTCCCCATCAATGCCCTTTGTGAGGGGGCCGATAGCAACAGTTCTTTTTCAAATGCTCCCTATTCAGGGGTCTCGGCTCCTTCTCCGGCTTGTTGTCTGGTGGGGCCTACTGCAGGTTGGTTCACCTCATCTGGCTCAGCACACCAGCCTCCAGTCTTGTGCTGGGTTCCCTTATAAGCCAGAGTAGTGGGAAGCTCCGCCCGATGGAAACTCCCAACAATCAGCCAATGGCTTTGTAGAGGGCAGCTGAAGACTCTGCTCTTTACAAGGCCAAGCGGGAAATCTCGACTGGGCTCAGCGGTCGGTGTGCCCGGTTCCCGGCCTGTTTCTGAACTGATCCATCACACACCGGCTGGAGTGACGGAGAAGTCTGCCGCAGTGGCTGAGGGAACTTGCCCCGCCGCTATCGTTCAACGTTAAGAGAGGCCTAAATTTCCTTTAAGCTCCAATGGCAGCCGGTCTTCAGCCAAGTGGGACCTCCGCTTTCTCTTGCTCATTCCCCAGATCGGGCTCACTTATATAAGAACATAAGAAATAGGAGCAGGGGTAGGCCAAATGGCCCCTCAAGCCTGCTCCGCCATTTAATATGATCATGGCTGATCCGATCATGGACTCAGCTCCACTTCCCCGCCCACTCCCTATAACCCTTTATTCGCTTATCGGTTAAGAAAATGTCTATCTCTGTCTTAAATATATTCAATGTCCCAGCCTCCACAGCTCTCTGAGGCAGCGAATTCCACAGATTTACAACCCTCTGAGAGAAGAAATTTCTCCTCATCTCAGTTTTAAATGGGCGGCCCCTTGTTCTAATATTATGCCCTGATTATAGTGAGTGCGGGCCAGGGTCATTAATAGCCTGGTGGTGTGGGGGGAGGGGGGGAATTACTGAGTGGGGGGGGGAGATTACTGAGTGGGGGGGGAGATTACTGAGTGGGCGGGGGAGATTACTGAGTGGGGGTGATTACTGAGTGTGGGGGGGGGATTACTGAGTGGGGGGAATTACAGAGTGTGGGGGGGATTACTGAGTGTGGGGGGAATTACTGAGTGTGGGGGGGATTACTGAGTGTGGGGGGCGATGACTGAGTGTGGGCCGATTACTGAGTGTGGGGGGATTACTGAGTGTGGAGGTGGATTACTGAGTGGGGGGAGATTACTGAGTGTGGGGGGGATTACTGAGTGTGGGGGGGGATTATTGAGTGTGGGGGGGATTACTGAGTGTGTGGGGGGGATTACTGAGTGGGGGGATTACTGAGTGGGGGAGATTACTGAGTGGGGGGGATTACTGAGTGGGGGGGGATTACTGAGTGGGGGCAGATTACTGAGTGGAGGAGATTACTGAGTGGGGGGGGGATTACTGAGTGGGGGGGATTACTGAGTGGGGGTGGATTACTGAGTGGGGGGGTCATTACTGAGTGTGGGGGGGGATTACTGAGTGTGGGGGGGGATTACTGAGTGGGGGGGGATTACTGAGTGTAGGGGGGATTACTGAGTGTGGGGGGGATTACTGAGTGTGGGGGGGATTACTGACTGTGTGGGGGGATTACTGAGTGGGGGGGGATTACTGAGTGGGGGGGATTACTGAGTGGGGGGGATTACTGAGTGGGGGAGATTACTGAGTGGGGGGGATTACTGAGTGGGGGGGGATTACTGAGTGGGGGGGATTACTGAGTGGGGGGAGATTACTGAGTGGGGGGGATTACTGAGTGGGGGTGGATTACTGAGTGGGGGGGGGATTACTGAGTGGGGGGGGTCATCACTGAGTGTGGGGGATTACTCAGTGTGGGGAGATTACTGAGTGGGGGGGATTACTGAGTGGGGGGGATTACTGAGTGGGGGGGATTACTGAGTGGGGGATTACTGAGTGTGGGGAGATTACTGAGTGGGGGGGGGATTATTGAGTCGGGGGGGAGATTACTGAGTGTGGGGGATTACTCAGTGTGGGGAGATTACTGAGTGTGGGGGGATTACTGAGTGTGGGGGATTACTCAGTGTGGGCAGATTACTGAGTGTGGGCGGATTACTGAGTGGGGGGATTACTGAGTGGGGGGGATTACTGAGTGGGAGGGATTACTGAGTGGGGGGAGATTACTGAGTGTGGGGGGAGATTACTGAGTGGTGGGGATTACTGAGTGGGGGGGGATTACTGAGTGGGGGGGATTACTGAGTGGGGGGATTACTGAGTGAGCCGAGATTACTGAGTGGGGGGGGTAACTGAGTGGGGTGGGAGATTACTGAGTGTGGGGGAGATTACTGAGTGGGGGTGATTACTGAGTGTGGGGGGGGAATACTGAGTGGGTGGGAGATTACTGAGTGGGGGGAGATTACTGAGTGGGGGGGGATTATTGAGTGGGGGAGATTACTGAGTGTGGGGGAGATTAATGAGTGGGGGGGTAACTGAGTGAGATAGGAGATTACTGAGTGTGGGGGAGATTACTGAGTGGGGGTGATTACTGAGTGTGGGGGGGGATACTGAGTGTGGGGGGGGATTACTGAGTGGGGGGGGGGCGAGATTACTGAGTGAGGGTGGATTACTGAGTGGGGGGGATTACTGAGTGGGGGGAGATTACTGAGTGTGGGGGAGATTACTGAGTGGGGGTGATTACTGAGTGTGGGGGGATTACTGAGTGTGGGGGAGATTACTGAGTGGGGCGATTACTGAGCGTGGGGCGGGATTACTGAGTGGGGGGGAGATTACTGAGTGGGGGGGGATTACTGAGTGTGGAGGGATTACTGAGTGGAGGGGATTACTGAGTGTGGGGGGAGATTACTGAGTGTGGGGGGAGATTACTGAGTGGGGGGGATTACTGATTGTGGGGGCGGATTACTGAGTGTGGGGGGAGATTACTGAGTGGGGGGAATTACTGACTGGGGGGGGGAATTACTGAGTGGGGGGGGAGAGATTACTGAGTGAGGGTGGATTACTGAGTGGCGGGGATTACTGAGTGGGGGGGAGATTACTGAGTGTGGGGGAGATTACTGAGTGGGGGTGATTACTGAGTGTGGGGGGGATGACTGAGTGTGGGGGACATTACTGAGTGGGGGGGATTACTGAGTGGGCGGGATTACTGAGTGGGGGGGGGATTACTGAGTGTGGGGGGGATTACTGAGTGGGGGGGGATTACTGAGTGGGGGGAGATTACTGAGTGGGGGGGGATTACTGAGTGTGGGGGGGATTACTGAGTGGGGAGGGATTACTGAGTGGGGGAGATTACTGAGTGGGGGGGGATTACTGAGTGTGGGGGATTACTCAGTGTGGGGAGATTACTGAGTGGGGCGTGATTACTGAGTGGGGGATTACTGAGTGGGGGGGATTACTGAGTGGGAGGGATTACTGAGTGGGGGGAGATTACTGAGTGTGGGGGGAGATTACTGAGTGGTGGGGATTACTGAGTGGGGGGGGATTACTGAGTGGGGGGGATTACTGAGTGGGGGGATTACTGAGTGAGCCGAGATTACTGAGTGGGGGGGGTAACTGAGTGGGGTGGGAGATTACTGAGTGTGGGGGAGATTACTGAGTGGGGGTGATTACTGAGTGTGGGGGGGGAATACTGAGTGGGGGGGGAGATTACTGAGTGGGGGGAGATTACTGAGTGGGGGGGGATTATTGAGTGGGGGAGATTACTGAGTGTGGGGGAGATTACTGAGTGGGGGGGTAACTGAGTGAGGTAGGAGATTACTGAGTGTGGGGGAGATTACTGAGTGGGGGTGATTACTGAGTGTGGGGGGGGATACTGAGTGTGGGGGGGGATTACTGAGTGGGGGGGGCGAGATTACTGAGTGAGGGTGGATTACTGAGTGGGGGGGATTACTGAGTGGGGGGAGATTACTGAGTGTGGGGGAGATTACTGAGTGGGGGTGATTACTGAGTGTGGGGGGATTACTGAGTGTGGGGGAGATTACTGAGTGGGGCGATTACTGAGCATGGGGCGGGATTACTGAGTGGGGGGGAGATTACTGAGTGGGGGGGGATTACTGAGTGTGGAGGGATTACTGAGTGGAGGGGATTACTGAGTGTGGGGGGAGATTACTGAGTGTGGGGGGAGATTACTGAGTGGGGGGGATTACTGATTGTGGGGGCGGATTACTGAGTGTGGGGGGAGATTACTGAGTGGGGGGGATTACTGACTGGGGGGGGGATTACTGAGTGGGGGGGGAGAGATTACTGAGTGAGGGTGGATTACTGAGTGGCGGGGATTACTGAGTGGGGGGGATTACTGAGTGGGGGGGAGATTACTGAGTGTGGGGGAGATTACTGAGTGGGGGTGATTACTGAGTGTGGGGGGGATTACTGAGTGTGGGGGACATTACTGAGTGGGGGGGATTACTGAGTGTGGAGGGATTACTGAGTGGGCGGGATTACTGAGTGGGGGGGGGGATTACTGAGTGTGGGGGGGATTACTGAGTGGGGGGGGATTACTGAGTGGGGGGAGATTACTGAGTGGGGGGGGATTACTGAGTGTGGTGGGGATTACTGAGTGGGGAGGGATTACTGAGTGGGGGGGATTACTGAGTGGGGGGGATTACTGAGTGTGGGGGATTACTGAGTGAGGGGATTACTGAGTTGCGGGGTGATAACTGAGTGGGAGGGATTACTGAGTGGGGGGAGATTATTGAGTGGGGGGAGATTACTGAGTGTGGCGGAGATTACTGAGTGGGGGGGAATTACTGAGTGTGGGGGGGGGATTACTGAGTGGGGGGGATTACTGAGTGGGGGGGTAACTGAGTGGGGTGGGAGATTACTGAGTGTGGGGGAGATTACTGAGTGGGGGTGATTACTGAGTGTGGGGGGTGGAATATTGAGTGTGGGGGATTACTGAGTGGGGGGGGGAGATTACTGAGTGTGGGGAGGGGGATTACTGAAAGGGGGAGCGAGATTACTGAGTGAGGGTGGATTACTGAGTGGGGGGGATTACTGAGTGGGGGGGAGATTATTGAGTGTGGGGGAGATTACTGAGTGGGGGTGATTACTGAGTGTGGGGGGGATGACTGAGTGTGGGGGAGATTACTGCGTGGGGGGGATTACTGAGTGTGGAGGGATTACTGAGTTGGGGGGGTTACTGAGTTGGGGGGGATTACTGAGTGGGGGTGGATTACTGAGTGGGGGGGTCATTACTGAGTGTGGGGGGGGGATTACTGAGTGTGGGGGGGGATTACTGAGTGGGGGGAGATTACTGAGTGTGGGGGGCATTACTGAGTGTGTGGGGGGGATTACTGAGTGGGGGGGATCACTGAGTGGGGGAGATTACTGAGTGGGGGGGATTACTGAGTGGGGGGGGATTACTGAGTGGGGGAGATTACTGAGTGGGGGGGATTACTGAGTGGGGGGGGATTACTGAGTGGGGGGGGATTACTGAGTGGGGGGGATTACTGAGTGGGGGGATTACTGAGTGGGGGGAGATTACCGAGTGGGGGGGATTACTGAGTGGGGGTGGATTACTGAGTGGGGGGGGGATTACTGAGTGGAGGGGGTCATCACTGAGTGTGGAGGGATTACTGAGTGTGGGGGGAGGGATTACTGAGTGTGGGGGATTACTGAGTGGGGGGGATTACTGAGTGGGGGATTACTGAGTGTGGGGAGATTACTGAGTGGGGGGGGGATTATTGAGTCGGGGGGAAGGTTACTGAGTGTGGGGGATTACTCAGTATGGGGAGATTACTGAGTGTGGGGGGATTACTGAGTGTGGGGGATTACTCAGTGTGGGGAGATTACTGAGTGGGGGGGATTACTGAGTGGGGGGATTACTGAGTGGGGGGGATTACTGAGTGGGAGGGATTACTGAGTGGGGGGAGATTACTGAGTGTGGGGGGAGATTACTGAGTGGTGGGGATTACTGAGTGGGGGGGGATTACTGAGTGGGGGGATTACTGAGTGGGGGTGATTACTGAGTGTGGGGGGGGAATACTGAGTGGGGGGGAGATTACTGAGTGGGGGGAGATTACTGAGTGGGGGGGGGGTTATTGAGTGGGGGAGATTACTGAGTGTGGGGGAGATTACTGAGTGGGGGTGATTACTGAGTGTGGGGGGGGATACTGAGTGTGGGGGGGGATTACTGAGTGGGGGGGCGAGATTACTGAGTGAGGGTGGATTACTGAGTGGGGGGGATTACTGAATGGGGGGAGATTACTGAGTGTGGGGGAGATTACTGAGTGGGGGTGATTACTGAGTGGGGGGGATTAGTGAGTGGGGGGAGATTACTGAGTGGCGGGGGGATTACTGCGTGTGGACGGATTATTGAGTGGAGGGGATTACTGAGTGTGGGGGGAGATTACTGAGTGTGGGGGGAGATTACTGAGTGGGGGGGATTACTGATTGTGGGGGCGGATTACTGAGTGTGGGGGGAGATTACTGAGTGGGGGGGATTACTGACTGGGGGGGGGGATTACTGAGTGGGGGGGAGAGATTACTGAGTGAGGGTGGATTACTGAGTGGGGGGGATTACTGAGTGGGGGGGATTACTGAGTGCGGGGGAGATTACTGAGTGTGGGGGAGATTACTGAGTGGGGGTGATTACTGAGTGTGGGGGGGATGACTGAGTGTGGGGGACATTACTGAGTGGGGGGGATTACTGAGTGTGGAGGGATTACTGAGTTGGGGGGATTACTGAGTGGGGGGGGATTACTGAGTGGGGGGGGGGATTACTGAGTGGGGGGGGATTACTGAGTGGGGGGAGATTACTGAGTGGGGGGGATTACTGATTGTGGGGAATTACTGAGTGGGCTGTCATTACTGAGTGTGGGGGGAGATTACTGAGTGTGGGGGGGATTACTAAGTGTGGGGGGGATTACTGAGTGGGGAGGGATTACTGAGTGGGGGGGATTACTGAGTGGGGGGGATTACTGAGTGTGGGGGATTACTCAGTGTGGGGAGATTACTGAGTGGGGGGGGGGGAAATTACTGAGTGGTGGGGATTACTGAGTGGGGGGGATTATTGAGTCGGGGGGGAGATTACTGAGTGTGGGGGGATTACTGAGTGTGGAGGATTACTAAGTGAGGGGATTACTAAGTTGCGGGGTGATAACTGAGTGGGAGGGATTACTGAGTGGGGGGAGATTACTGAGTGGGGGGGGATTATTGAGTGGGGGGAGATTACTGAGTGTGGGGGAGATTACTGAGTGGGGGGGAATTACTGAGTGTGGGGGGGGATTACTGAGTGTGGGGGTGGATTACTGAGTGGGGGGGAATACTGAGTGGGGGAGATTACTGAGTGGGGGGGGATTATTGAGTGGGGGAGATTACTGAGTGTGGGGGAGATTAATGAGTGGGGGGGTAACTGAGTGAGATAGGAGATTACTGAGTGTGGGGGAGATTACTGAGTGGGGGTGATTACTGAGTGTGGGGGGGGATACTGAGTGTGGGGGGGGGATTACTGAGTGGGGGGGGCGAGATTACTGAGTGAGGGTGGATTACTGAGTGGGGGGGATTACTGAGTGGGGGGAGATTACTGAGTGTGGGGGAGATTACTGAGTGGGGGTGATTACTGAGTGTGGGGGGATTACTGAGTGTGGGGGAGATTACTGAGTGGGGCGATTACTGAGCGTGGGGCGGGATTACTGAGTGGGGGGGAGATTACTGAGTGGGGGGGGATTACTGAGTGTGGAGGGATTACTGAGTGGAGGGGATTACTGAGTGTGGGGGGAGATTACTGAGTGTGGGGGGAGATTACTGAGTGGGGGGGATTACTGATTGTGGGGGCGGATTACTGAGTGTGGGGGGAGATTACTGAGTGGGGGGAATTACTGACTGGGGGGGGGAATTACTGAGTGGGGGGGGAGAGATTACTGAGTGAGGGTGGATTACTGAGTGGCGGGGATTACTGAGTGGGGGGGAGATTACTGAGTGTGGGGGAGATTACTGAGTGGGGGTGATTACTGAGTGTGGGGGGGATGACTGAGTGTGGGGGACATTACTGAGTGGGGGGGATTACTGAGTGGGCGGGATTACTGAGTGGGGGGGGGATTACTGAGTGTGGGGGGGATTACTGAGTGGGGGGGGATTACTGAGTGGGGGGAGATTACTGAGTGGGGGGGGATTACTGAGTGTGGGGGGGATTACTGAGTGGGGAGGGATTACTGAGTGGGGGAGATTACTGAGTGGGGGGGGATTACTGAGTGTGGGGGATTACTCAGTGTGGGGAGATTACTGAGTGGGGCGTGATTACTGAGTGGGGGATTACTGAGTGGGGGGGATTACTGAGTGGGAGGGATTACTGAGTGGGGGGAGATTACTGAGTGTGGGGGGAGATTACTGAGTGGTGGGGATTACTGAGTGGGGGGGGATTACTGAGTGGGGGGGATTACTGAGTGGGGGGATTACTGAGTGAGCCGAGATTACTGAGTGGGGGGGGTAACTGAGTGGGGTGGGAGATTACTGAGTGTGGGGGAGATTACTGAGTGGGGGTGATTACTGAGTGTGGGGGGGGAATACTGAGTGGGGGGGGAGATTACTGAGTGGGGGGAGATTACTGAGTGGGGGGGGATTATTGAGTGGGGGAGATTACTGAGTGTGGGGGAGATTACTGAGTGGGGGGGTAACTGAGTGAGGTAGGAGATTACTGAGTGTGGGGGAGATTACTGAGTGGGGGTGATTACTGAGTGTGGGGGGGGATACTGAGTGTGGGGGGGGATTACTGAGTGGGGGGCGCGAGATTACTGAGTGAGGGTGGATTACTGAGTGGGGGGGATTACTGAGTGGGGGGAGATTACTGAGTGTGGGGGAGATTACTGAGTGGGGGTGATTACTGAGTGTGGGGGGATTACTGAGTGTGGGGAGATTACTGAGTGGGGCGATTACTGAGCATGGGGCGGATTACTGAGTGGGGGGGAGATTACTGAGTGGGGGGGGATTACTGAGTGTGGAGGGATTACTGAGTGGAGGGGATTACTGAGTGTGGGGGGAGATTACTGAGTGTGGGGGGAGATTACTGAGTGGGGGGATTACTGATTGTGGGGGGCGGATTACTGAGTGTGGGGGAGATTACTGAGTGGGGGGATTACTGACTGGGGGATTACTGAGTGGGGGGGGAGAGATTACTGAGTGAGGTGGATTACTGAGTGGCGGGGATTACTGAGTGGGGGGGATTACTGAGTGGGGGGGAGATTACTGAGTGTGGGGGAGATTACTGAGTGGGGTGATTACTGAGTGTGGGGGGATTACTGAGTGTGGGGGACATTACTGAGTGGGGGGGATTACTGAGTGTGGAGGGATTACTGAGTGGGCGGGATTACTGAGGTGGGGGGGGGATTACTTGAGTGTGGGGGGATTACTGAGTGGGGGGGATTACTGAGTGGGGGGAGATTACTGAGTGGGGGGGGATTACTGAGTGTGGGGGGGATTACTGAGTGGGGAGGGATTACTGAGTGGGGGGGATTACTGAGTGGGGGGGATTACTGAGTGTGGGGGATTACTGAGTGAGGGGATTACTGAGTTGCGGGGTGATAACTGGAGTGGAGGGATTACTGAGTGGGGGGAGATTATTGAGTGGGGGAGATTACTGAGTGTGGCGGAGATTACTGAGTGGGGGGAATTACTGGTGGGGGGGATTACTGAGTGGGGGGGATTACTGAGTGGGGGGGTAACTGAGTGGGGGTGGGAGATTACTGAGTGTGGGGGCAGATTACTGAGTGGGGGTGATTACTGAGTGGGGGGTGGAATATTGAGTGTGGGGGATTACTGAGTGGGGGGGGGGAGATTACTGAGTGTGGGGAGGGGGATTACTGAAAGGGGGAGCGAGATTACTGAGTGAGGGTGGATTACTGAGTGGGGGGGATTACTGAGTGGGGGGAGATTATTGAGTGTGGGGGAGATTACTGAGTGGGGGTGATTACTGAGTGTGGGGGGGATGACTGAGTG